>NW_025939858.1:0-721 GCF_000764305.2 Hyalella azteca | reverse complement strand
TTTTTTTATAGATATTAAAAATTTAGGCTCTATGACTTGTATACTATGTCTATCACAGTCTATAGGATTTTGAATCGCTGCATGCATTCAAATTCAAATTAGGTCCACCCACACCCCACGGCGAGTGTAGCTGTAGCTGTCAGCTCGCTCAGAAGTGTGAAAGCTTTTGCCGGTGAAGGTGTGTTATACGATCCGTCCATAAAGAAGTGTTGATCGGTTCAAAATGACATAAGAACAGGTTCTTTTGAATAACCTATGGATTGGCACCATGCAACACAGTAACTTCTCACATTCTTTGGCTTGGTCAAATCATTGAAATTGCCAGAAACGAGCCGAGTAGAAGGCAGAAACTGGTTGAACAACTTGAACTTTACTTATGATTACCTATATCCTTAATCCTACAGGCTTCAGTTATTTCAAATTTAACTCACGTTTGCTGCAGTAATATCTAACAAATGATCTTGGAATTATCACTCGGGGCGGTATTAAACATAATTCTAATAGAGACAACATAGCAAAAAGCCACGGACTACGGAAAAAAATGTGATATATTAGCAGCCAGTGGGAAAGACATCCATCACTCCATATTTCTGAATAGCTAATGCCGTTTGTAACCGGGCACCGGACCTTCTTCTTCTTTTCGGGGTGTCTACACTGGGTAGACTTAAAGCCACAGGTCGACCTCGAGGACGGCCGTTGGGCCTGAGAGCCTGTATTGTGT
>NW_025939857.1:0-9496 GCF_000764305.2 Hyalella azteca | reverse complement strand
CACTTGTGCTCTGAGGGCCTCAACGTCACCGCTGCAACATCTTCGCTCAATGTGACCAGTGGACCAGTACAAACGTAAAGTATTTCATTGCTCTGCCATTTAAATATACAATGACTCAACATTGAGAGTTGAACATTTGCATACATAATTATGACTTTAGGTAACCTTATCATAATCATGGCGGCAGACGATCAGGGGGCGAAGGGTGAAGTCCAATATTGCTACATTGAGCAGTTAAATCTGGCGCCGAAGTTTTTGCATGTTCTACAGATAAATAAAATCGATCAAATTATATTAACGTTACTGACAATAAATGCATGAGCTCTCATGTTGGTTTGACTGCTGGGGAAAAATACAACTTTGAAAAAAACACAAATTCTTTATCAAATTTAAACAAAAAAAATTGAATGTCTTTTTATGTACTTTTATGTACTCGAACACAAATTGATAGGTGATTGATGACTAACGTAAAAAATTCGGTCACAGTAAGTGAACTCACAACGAGATTTCGCGCATCGCTGGTCATTCATCCGAGCCAAGCGAAAAGGAATTCATCCCGAGTCCTGTTTCCTTCCGTAAAAAAATTCTCGATAATTCAGTTCACCAGAAATGGTCGTATTGGCTGGTACATTTAATTCGTAATCATGCGAAATTATAACAAAAATTAACTATACGGTAATTTATATTCCACAGTATATATGGCACAATTGCACGCTTGTTGTAGTGCACAATAGGCTTCGGAAAAACGTCTGGGCTGCTGTTCAATATTTTAGTTGAAAACAAATTTTGTCACATGAAGTTCATTAGCTGCTAATATCAAGAAACGAGTTAGTGTATTTTTTATATGTCACCTCCGTGAGCAGTCCGCATTATTCACAGAAATTATTTGCTATTGATAGCGTTGCCATGCGCGTCTGTTCGGTGCTCCAGCGCCAGCCCGTGTAGCTTATGCAGATCTGCGCTCTCCAAGTCCAGCCACCATTCATTTGTTCGGGAGTCTGTGCGTGTTCATAAAGAAATTTCTATGTTCATATTTAATTCTCATGAGACTCCTAATAAGATAATTGAAAGTCAAGTACTTACGTCGTCACTATTATGTTGAAAATTATAAACCTACCGTCATATATGTTGTCCCCCAATCCTGCCACATTTTTAATATATGGCAGAGTGGCTCGATATTTGTTTGTAAAGCAACGCAAGTCCCTGGGTGATGCCAATGTACAAGCCACTACACATATATTCATCTCAGTGAAATAAATTAATGCTTCATGGTGTAACATTTTTTTGCGTAGCAGCAGCCTGCACCCTCTCTACAACATCTCCTACACGCTGTATTCCCCCGTGGGGCTTCTTCTCTGCCTCCTCGTCGGCGTGGTTGTCACCTACGCCGTCGGTGGGTTCCGTTTGTGCAATCCTGTCAGTCTTGACATACAGCAATACTTCTATCCACTACCGGCTACTGCTTCCATACTTTCATCCATTTCTACCTCCGTCCAATATTTCCATACTTCCATCGCCTTCCATCTTCTGCCACATCCTTCCACTACTTTCATACATAAATTCACTCCGGTCCATTTACATTGCATGCGGCAATACTTCTATCCTCTACCGTCTACTGCTTCCATGCCTTCATCCATTCCTACTTCAGTCAAATATTTCCATACTTCCATCCCCTTCCATCTTCTACCACATCAGTCCACTACTTTCATACATAAATTCCGTCCATTTCCATCCTCTATTTACATTCTTCTATCATTACTAGTTTGAAACCTATTAACTGCATCAATAAGTTATAGGGAGTCGCCAGATTATTATGTGCTTCATAAATGAATGAATTGCATTGGATATTTGAAGTCCAATTCATAAACTATTATATAACAGAAACAAGTTGATGCACATAATCAAAATTAGAAGAATTCCAAATATGATTACTGGTTATTGTAAAATCCCTACGATTCAAGTGAAGTAAAAATACTTGAAAAGTATAATATTAGAGAATTGATTTAAACTGACGGTGTTCTAATTCTGGTGGCTTGATTCAAAACGTGAACCAAAACTCACATAATTCCAATCCAATAAAAAAAAACGGTTCTCTTGACATTGGGTAATTAAGGGAGATGTGAGTACCACAGAGATGCAGGTGACATTGGGTAATTAAGGGAGATGTGAGTACCACAGAGATGCAGGCGAAAATTTGAGTTGTCAAAGGAGTGCTTGCGTTGAACTTGAACGCACGAACGTGCCAAATTCGAGGTCCGATGTCAACCATTCGACTGGCGACGGGAAGAACTTTTTTATGAAGCATTTAGGTATGAATAGCATTGACGACGGTAAATAAATGTATCAACTGTATCCGTAGACTAAGTGTTAATGTATGTGTAATGTTCATGCATCTTTTCAAAACTGAATAAAATGAAACCAATTGTCAAAAAGGTATAAAATGAGCGTAATTTTTCCAAAACAGTTGAGAAAGATTATTGTTTTCAAGCTGAGTAGAAAAATTAGGTTTTAAACTGAAAAAGAATATACATAGCATAATAGGAAGACAAAAAATAGGTATGAACTATTCATGAGAACAATATATGTCGTTATAATTTTGGAAACTGTCGATTCTATTAATTGTATCTTCTACGCAGGCTGTCGGACCACGGAAAAAGTCGACCCTCAGCACATTCTGCACTGCCTCAGGCCCAGAGCTGAACGCAGAAGCGAGACACTTCGTCTCAAGAAAGTACAAAAATTGCCCGAACAATAATAGCTCCAAACCAGTGCAATTTAGAAAAATTATGGTGTTGCAGTTAAGTCAATTATGTATTTGTCAAAGTTTGTGTGTTTGATGCCAAATGCCGCATATATACTCGCATAAATATACACGAAATATACACGTGTTGGCGCGTATCCAGAATACTTGTCCTGTCGGGATATTAAAAAGTTTTATTAAAAGTGAAGGAATCACAGGAATTGAATTTTTAAGATGCAAAAATTAATATTCAGACTCTAAAAACCTAGTAAAATGGGAGCTTTATTTGAGATGTTGGTTGCGAACACGTCTTTTTAGCGCATCTTCTCATTTATGGAAAAAAGGCGTTATTGTGCTTGTCATGTCCGTTCGTCTGTGACTTTATGTCTGTCCGTCCGTGACGTCACGGAAGGACGGACGAGAAAATGCGCTCTCTGTCACTCACTGCAGTGAGTACTGCATGGTTTAATTTTGTCAGTCAGCATGCTTACATAATTATACTACTGCAGAGACTTTTATAATTAGTGAAGAAATTCCCAAATGGCTTGGACCTCTTTCTACCCTCCACTACGGAACTATCAAAAGTCCAGTACAGCATCACGTGATGCTGTAAACCAACATCAGTTGAAGAGAAAATCTTTAAAAAAGCCAGATTTGAGATATGTGAAATGCCATGAAATATGTGACGTCAAAATGCCAGATTTGAGATATTTGAACAAGTCACGACCAGTACAAGAATGGCCATAGGCCTAAACAGGCCTATTTCTTCAACGCTGAAGGTGCTTTGCTATTATTAAATGTCACATAATACCACAGTTGAAAAAACTCCCACGCAATATCCTGACCCGAAAAGTATCCTGGATACGCGTCCTATCAAACCCTACATACTCTTATTTTCAGTGCCAGGCTTCGAACACACACAGGGGAAACGCAACGAATAGAGCAATAGAGATGATGAATTTTTCTTACCTTTTCGCTTTAATTAACGAAGTATTATTGTTGTGCAGTCGGTTTAGCCTGCAAGGATGAGGCACATCCCAGGACACACAGGCCCCATCACACACCAGACTTCATGAATATTTGTGTCTCAGTAGGAAGGCAGGAGAGTTAGTCGTATTGTGCGTGATATGCTGAGGGTATACGATATATTGATCCATTATAACCCTCTTGTCTGTCAACAAATTTCTAACGAGATGCGCGCCCATCTTAATGTCAGTCATTAGTGTCATATATCAGCCGACCATCTAAATTTTGTAAATGAATTTATAATATCCATTGTACCCTCTTAATTGAACCACGAATCGTGAATACATCATTTGATGCATCGTCGCCAGAAGTATTCATGAGAAGTCATTATTTAAAATATCTAATTTATTCTTTCTAGACTACATTTATTAGCAATGTTACAGAAGTTGAAAGTTATAAAAACCTGTTGAAAATCAATCAACCAAAGATTTGATCTGCCAGCGTCCTTTCATCTCCACTGAATACATTTTGATCACTCGCGTAGAGATGATTTTTCATCAAAAGCTGATAATATTTTGGTAAAACCATTCTTCATGTTTTGAGGAAGATTTCGTGCCCGTTGCAAGACACATTGCGAAGATATTTGATTGCTACATAATAAAAATCTGGAGCTTCGAGGCCTAATAACCGTCTCAACAGTCAGCTAAGATGTCGCAATATGAGTAGTGGTAGCATTGATACAATTTGCTGGAATGTGCCACATTCCAGTAAAATGTATTGCCTTTTATATATAATTGTTAACAAGAGTGCACAAAAGTGCCACAAAATTTCACATGTTTGGAAGATTTGAAACTTTAGACCCACTTCCCCACAACATTTCTATGATATGAAAATTACAATTCTGCATACAGTCATTTTAAACTTCGATGCTATTTTGCCTACATTTCTTGCTTTGATTACGACTTTTACTTGTATAGCTATGAGAGGACATGAAAAGGCTGGCAGCAGTCACAGCTTCTAGGATATACCTGATATAATTTTAATCTCATTCTCATATTGATCGCAATCACATCAGAACGGCAATATTATTGATTCGGAAGTATCGGCCAGGCGTGATCTATTTTAAAATTTGAACAACTTTTAAGGTTCTATCAATACCCGGGACTAGGAACAAACACATCACTGTCAGTCTATATATAGTAAGGCGCCCAATGTGTGAATATTGGGCGCCTAAAGTCGGCGAACATACGTTTCTTCGAAATTAATTATTGCCTCTATATGTGTAAGTTTTCTCACCTTAATTTGAAATATTGAAAGTTTATCTAATTTTGACAATTCCTGAACAGGCGCATTACTTATAACTACTTAAAATTGAAATTTCAAGCAGATCCGTTCAGTATGATGGACTTATGAGTGTTTCGGTTACCTAAAAATTTCGTTTTTTCGTTTAAATTGAAAACGAAATGATGTAAAATCTGTATTTGCTTTAGGCACAGCGCATTGATAATGCCAACTTATATTCAAAATTTCTAGCAGATCCGTTCTGTATTAACATAACATAGTGATGTCGGCGCTGCAGCTTAGGCCTGATGTGGCCTGTCGCCGATTCTTGTACTTTTCGTGACTTAATTGTTCACAGAAGATCTAAAATCGTGTCCTTTGGTTAAATTTCATTATAAAATAAGAAATTCAAGTTCCCTTTAAATTGTAAAACTGGAGTCACATAAAGGTTCCTTGCTAGATTTTGGTTTGTACGAGTCTTTCTTTTATTATTATCTTAATTTGAAAATCACTGCAGAGGAAACGGGATTCGAGATTAACAGGACTTCAAACGTCAGGTATTATCTATACGGAGAAACTTCTCGTCAAACGTCTTGTTGTTCGTATCTTGTGATGTCATAATTTTCTCAGAATAATGTCGTTATTTCCATCGTCATTTTTATGTCTGTACTGTAATTTTATTCCATTTATTTGATTAATTTACAGTATTTACTATTCGATTAATTAACAAAGTTAATTTACCATCGCCCGAGAATCATCGCTTAAATTAATTACGACTATTCCGATCATTTAACAACATTAGTCATCAATGATTTTACTACCATAATTACCCTTATTACCATATTTTTCAGTCCATGGTTTGTAAAATCTATATGTATTCATTAGCAGCGCTAATACGGCCTACGTTTTACGTAGGCCGTACGTTTCTTGGCCTACGTTACACGTACACGTGCGATCCCATATAAATGAGGGAGCCTTCGTCCTAACAGCGATGTAATCTTAGCCATTGTGTGGGTCATCCTGACACAGTTACGGTAACAGGCGTTTCAGTGCTACTGGCAGACATGCAGTGTCACTATTAGGGACTCGCTCACTTTTCTGAGTGACTAATTAATTCAAGATAATAGGATAATTTTAGGTTACCATACGAATAGCAGGTAATATTTGCACAAAAATGGCATGCTATCACTATATGGGTTCAACATATATAAGTAACATAGGTAATATATGCGTATATGTCAAAACCATACTAATAGCAGGTAACATTTGCACAAAAATGGCAAGCTATCACTATATGGGTTCTATATGTCTAAGTAACATAGGGAACATACTTTATGTGCATATGTCAATTGAATGTTTTCAATGGTCACCATAAAAGTTAAATTCGCAGGTCAACTCCCTTCTTCATACATGATAATCAGTTCTCATTTTTAAGTCTCAGTATTTTATGCCAAAATGTGCATGCGTACATTAAATTCAATTTTGAAAACTTCGATACTCATTGCAGACAAGGTTTTTCTACGATGTCGTAGTTATAGTTCTAATGACTGATCAGGGTATATTTTATTAGTAACACGCTGAATCAGCGTGGTAACTAAAAAATGTCTGCATGGAACCCAGGTAGTGAAAGAAAAATTTTCTACCTGCTTCTTGCATTATTTAAAGACATTAATCTGATTCAAGATTTGAATATAGAAACATTTTGTTGCAAACAAATGAACAAACTAGAAGTAAAAATTTAATATGTCCTAGCTTATTTGGCCGCACTAAATATTTTTCTCAACTGTAGTGATTACAATTAATCTTTCATCAAGTTTTCATAGGCTTACACTGAAATGTGTTACTTTTTGGGATAATACATTTTTTTTCTAAGTGGTCCCACGTTCTAGCTCATATAGTTGGAAATTTTTTTACGCGAAAACAACGAAACAAAGTTGAGCGAAACTGCGAATAACTCAACTAAAGTAGTCCCCGCTAAAACGCAAGAATCCTGAAAAAAATCGTGATTTTAGGGGCAACATCAGTAATCTATATCACGCATGTGTTTTTTATCCGACATCGAATCGAATTTAAACGACATATTAGATAGCAACAGCTATATCGTCCTCAAATAAAGTAACATATTATGATTATGGTATCTATCACGTCGGTATTTGGTTTTCAGAGGTTTAGCGGAAATTCGGAATAATTTTTTTTTGTGTTTTATCATCTAGGAGAACATAATTCATGAACAATTGTTGACAAATTAATCATCATAAGAGAATTGCATCTTCGATCTGAATATAATACAACAATTTTAAACCTATTCGACTCAAGTGTTTAACTAAATCTGAACGTATATCAACTTGAGAGGATGAAGAATTTGACAGGAAAGAAATTGTCAAGTAAATTCCACATATGATATCTACATCGGAAACGTTTCGGAGACCAGCTCAAAAATTCAAGAATAAAAGTACAATTGAAAAAGAAAAACCAAATTTAAACGGGGAAAAAGCAGAATTCTTAATAACGGACGGTCCATGTAAGGCAAAGCCCTTCTATCCATGAACAATTTCGCGCGTATGAGACTAAGTCAAACGACAAATCCGCACCCCAATAACTTGAAGAATTTCTTATAGATTGAATTTTTCGTGTCAGATGTAGTCATTGCTCATTTATTTCTCATGTTATTACTAACAATGGATGGAGTGTTCATGAGCGTCTTTACCAACTCGTACGTAAGTTTAATTAGCAGATTTAGAGTGGCGGTCTACGTTAATGTCGTATCACAGCAACTCGCTTTGCTTTGCCTGCTGTCACCAACCGAGCGCATAATACATTCGTCGTCATTTGCTTACTTATTATAGCGATGCTAGCAACAACATCGCCGGGCCCTCAGTTGGGCCCCCAGTTCATTTGTACAGCCGCTTATTGCTTAATTATTGTAACGCATTAGTTGCTAGTGTAGCTACGTATTTTCGAACATTTATAATGAAGGTTATTGTGTTGGTTATTGCGTTGGTTATGAAGGTTATTAGTTCATGCCTTAATACTGAGATACCTATAAGAATGGCCTAGCAATGAGTGAAACATAATTTGAATTTAAGGTCTAAAAGTATTAGTATCCGCAGATAAAAATAATATTTCAACAAGTGCTGTAAATTTCTTATTTTAAATTCACCCATCCAAGATTCATGAAATGAAGGACATTCATATCTCAGAAACGCATCAACGTAAATATATATAGGCAGTGTTGGTGCGTACGTACGATGATAGTTAATATCCCATGTCTAGATATTAACTGGGAGTATCATTGCATTTTTGCTGGGAAATTGAAGATCACTGCGGTACGCGTTCAGAATAATGGTAAATAGCAAAGTATTAATTAGATTTAATTATTAATTGTTAAGTGAAAATCCAGATAATATCTCGAAACATTTCCTTCTGATATAAAACTGGAAATTTCAAGATAAATATAGGTCTCAACGGTAATTCTTCAACCTACGAACTTTGTTTGCAAAACTATTAATTTGATAGGAATGCACGGGATGCGGGATGACGGGATAACGGTGTTTTCATATTACACGTAATATTCATCCCAGTAAAACCTGATTATCTCAAATGACCAAGCGTCAAAGTCTGAGGAAATTAGGACAAAGTTTGAATGAATGTCAAGTTAATCACGACAAAAGGTAAGTTTGATAGCTGATTACGGATGAAATATAAACTAAAAGTTATACACTAAATGCCAAGAGATCATTATCCATGCGAAACAATATTACTTCGAATCTATAATGGCGTGTTCATAAAATTGTAGGAAGCAATTCACGTACACAATTGAATTATTTTAGAGACAAAAATTTCAATTTTTGAAATTAATCAGTGAGTAAACCGCACTTTAATATTTATCATACCTGGACGATGAAGGGTCGACACGTCCACGCTTGTATAATACACTTGCCTTGCACTAAAACACTCGAGATGCAATCTATGAATAAGGAACTTAGCGAAGAAGATCGCACGCGCACCGAAGAGACATGAATAACTTATGATAACTTCTTGAAAATAACTGTTCACCAACGTTTAATGGCGTCTTAAAATTAAGTTCATTGTAAGAAATCAGCAAGGCCCGGAAAATATAATTGGTGCCAAGTTAGTTAGTTAGTTTAGGGACCCTATGATTACTAGCGCTTCAGCTGCTAAGCTATCTCGCGCCGAATGTCACGTTGGGCATTATGGGCTAAGAACATATTGCATCACATGTATTCAGCGTTGACCAGATCATATACAGTCGAACATGCTTATTGCTCTCAGGTACTCTACGAGGCGGTCAAAATTATAGCTACCGTGTTCTGGTTGGGCCAAAATACTTTTTAGGTGTGTATCGGGGTCGTTTTGGCTTAGATGGGGGAAAAATTGCCGTCGGGCCACACCAAATGATGGGCACTCACAGAGGACGTGGATTATGGTCTGGGGCACTAAGCAATCCATGCAATAAGGTGCAGGCGTGCGTTCCATGAGATGGCCATG
>NW_025939856.1:0-6833 GCF_000764305.2 Hyalella azteca | reverse complement strand
GAGTGGTAGCGTGCAGACAAGAGTGGTAGTGTGCAGACAAGTGTGGTAGCGTGCAGACAAGAGTGGTAGCGTACAGACAAGAGTGGTAGCGTGCAGACAAGAGTGGTAGCGGGCAGACATGAGTGGTAGCGTGCAGACAAGAGTGGTAGTGTGCAGACAGGTGTGATAGCGTGCAGACAAGAGTGGTAGCGTGCAGACAAGAGTGGTAGCGTGCAGACAGATGTGGTAGCGTGCAGACAAGAGTGGTAGCGTACAGACAGGAGTGGTAGCGTAGCTGTCTCTTATACACATCTAGATGTGTATAAGAGACAAGAGTGGTAGCGTGCAGACAAGAGTGGTAGCGTGCAGACATGGTTGGCGGCGTTCTACTTGGAGCTGTTACCGCTCTTTTACTTGGAGCTGTTTTCGCTGTTCTCCTTGGAGCTGTTGTTGATGTTCTACTATTTACTACTACTACTAACTTTATATGTTCTACTATTGTTGATGTTCTACTATTGAGATCTATTGATGAATCGTTCACATGAATCAGAAATTGTTCTAAATGAACGCGGAATTTTCAACGTTAATCAAAAACTGTTCCAAATAAATGCAAAGTTTCTAAGAGGGTACACACCAAGTAACTGGTAGCTGTACATCAGAAACATTCTTCATAATTTTGAGCAGTATATGACCCAATAAAAAATATATGTATATTTTTTGGTGTCTTTGTTACCTATTAAGCTCATAAGTAATAGAGCTATTTCCCTATATAGCATGGTTCCGACTTCGGAGATTTTTTAATTAATATAGTTTTTTCACTCATCTAAACAACAAAATATTAGTATCGACAGTGCAGACACTGTATCAGTTTAATTGGAATAAACCACGGTATAAATAACCATCCATACCGTACTCTCTGAAAATCACTACATGTGTATTATGAATATTACATAAATAAATCAAATTAAATTCGTATTTCCTGTATGCATGATTCATCCGAGATAATATTTGAGGTTTTTATGAATAAAAATCTATCGACAGCAGCTCAGATAATGAAATGAGTGAAGCTTGCCGAAGCTTTTGCTGTCAAAGATAAGACCCTAACTATAAACTTTGGGTTCATTGAAATTTCTTAGAAACCATATAACCATATAAGCAGTCTCTGATATTAAAAATAAAACTCTGAATTGCGAAATATCATTTTATCATTGAAAATTAATTCGATACGTCGTATTCAAAAGCGAAGTCGAGTTCTTTAGGGTGCATCATGAAATTTAACTGACGACTGTCGAAAGTTTTTAAATTTAATCCTCTACTATTGCTGCCCCATATAAGCCCTGACCTTTGCTGATCTTAAAGTTATTTAAATAAACAACGAACGAAGTATAAAAAACCATCTGTCAGTCGCCTGGCGATATAATTTTCTTCACAAAATTCTACGTGTGCTCCTCAACTGATTGATGAATACTATCGAATGCGCGTAGTTCTTCATCAACACTCTGATGATACCCTGGAGCTCTAAGTTTGACTTGTTGATTATCCTGTCGTCATACTTCTTCCCATCACAATTTGGGGAATGTAGGCTTCATCACTCATCCCACGTGCAACGGGTGAAAACAAAAGTATCCTCAAGGCCAGTTAGTCCTCCTTTGCCCCCCACAACGAGAGCTAATCAATAAAACAACAGAATCGCTCACTGCATGGGCCACTATACACATTTCAAGCCATGGATTGGAAAACATTGAGGTTGTTACATCAATGTTCGACTCTGTGATGTCTTCGTTACTGACAGAATGCTACGAAAAAGGAAGCCCTCATGATAACATATGAGGCTGTTCTCAGCCTACCATGTATTTGGACAATGTAGGGGGAGGCCATTTAGACCATGTAACAAATAGTATTTAGTATTCAGTGCGGCATTCAGGAATTGTGTCTATAAGTCTTCGGAGTATGCCAGCTGCACACACCAAATCGTCATAACAATTGAAGAATGTATTTTTCTCGTTTTGATATTAACTGTACAGAAACTCTGGCGTTTATGGAGTGCTTCTGGCACTGAATTAAGTCTCTATACCAAACCTTCCAGAAAGGTTAGGTCCAGACGATTAAATTCAGCCTCATATATGTAAATCTTTTAGCACCAACTTTGTACAGATCAACATTCAACACATGGCAGAAGAAAGAAAAGTCATCGCAGCCGCAGAATTTGAATTATCATGTTCCGTACCAATTAGTGAAAAATTTCCCATAGGTAAACTTGAAATAAGTACTGATGTAAGAAAAATTTCAACTGGGAAGTATCGATGTCATTCCCTATCGGGCTTATCCTGGACAGATTTTCGATAGCTACATATGTATATCTAGCCAAGTAGGAATCAATGGAAAGGGACGTAATTCAGTCTTCGTTTACCTCATTTCTATTCTTATTGAACTGCGGGAAAAAATGCAGCTGATCAGTACAAATTAAAATTCAGATTGGAGGATTTGGCTATTTATAAATCTACACGGGAATTCAACAAACAAATATCGAAGTATTACAAACTTTTCAGCTCAAACAAATGTGACGGTGACAACAAAATACAATTCCTAGGAACTTACGTAAATTGTCTGCCCCCAATTTTTAAATTCGAAAATGATCAGTCGAAAAACTTAAGACTACTTTGTCCTGTCAAAGGAAAATGAACAATGAAACTACTTTACATTGGGTAAAAGGGGTCAAGGAACATTTATTTTAAGGAATAATTGCAACTAATACGCAACAGACTAACTAACGCAAGCTGGTGCGGCTTCCAGGAGAACTAATTCTCCAATTGACCTCTCATAACTACGAGAAGCAATTCCTGAATTCTTGGTGACGATGGTTTCATGGTGACAACTTCAGACGAGACCGTCCGCTCTGGTCTTGACGGACTCACCAGGCCCATGGGCCATATGCTGACTATTTGTCGTTTACTCTCTGATGAGAACCAGGTAGCCGCACTTCAAGCGTCGTCTTGCTGTCTTTTTATTTATTTCTGCTTTGGAGCTCATTTAAGTAGTCCCGGCGAAACTTGATCCAAGAGATACTTCACTCTACGAGAGATACCTCACTCTACGCCACTGTCTTGGACCGATCGCGATGAGGTCCTGCGGCTCAGAGTCGGGAGCGCTGGCGGGCTGTGCGGCTTTCATCGTGAGCAGAAGGGAAGGCGTAAGAGGCAAGGGATCATTTGGGTCATCTGAAACACTCCATAAAGGAATAGAGTTAACGACAGCCGTGGCCTCCAAGAGGAACGTGTGTAACTCGTCATACCCAGGTTTACGCAGACCAAGCTCAAATAGCGTCGAGTCAAGTTCTCTTCTAACTAGACCAATTTTCTTCTCCCACGCGCCTCCACTATGAGAAGCATGTGGTGGATTGAAAATCCACTGGCAATTTGACAGGGACAATTTTCTTTCAACACAGGCTAAGTTGAGAGCATCGCTCTCATTCAAAGCACCCACAAAGTTTGTGCCACAATCTGATCTGATAATCTTACAGGGCCCTTCAATGGCTACTAATTTCTTGAAAACATTAACAAAGGTTGACGTATCTAAAGAAGACAACATTTCGAGATGCACGGCCCTGTTTGTCAAGCACGTGAAAAGAACCACCCTAACTTTTTTCACTCCACTGTTCCTACGAGTTGCGGAGCCCTCGCGGACAAGCCAGTGCCACATCACATCGAGGCCTGCATTTAAGAAGGGAGCAGTAACCTCCAATCTATCTAATGGTAATTCAGCCATCTGCTGAGTCTCTGAAGGAACCCTCAGCTCCTAACACGTTAAACAAGCCTTAATGAACTATCGCACCTGCTTCGCTCCTCCTTCAATAAAGAATCCAGCATTGCTAATAGCGCAGGGGCCATACTTTCAAAACTGGCTAAGTGAACGTAAGTACTTACGCTCTATTTTCTTGTCTATGATTGGTGGATTTTGCTTGAGAGGCCGTCAATGATTGGCCGATGAACTTACGACCTACTAACTTTTTTTGAAAGTATGGACCCTGGATAACAGGCAATGGTCGAACATTTACTGGTAGAACGTAACAGAATTGTGTCTGGGGTAGTAGGAGTCTATACTCTAAATGGGAACAGTAGTGGCGGCCAGTAAAAGTTACAAATAATAACCGCCACATAATAACTTCCTATGAAACACACAGATAAGATGCTGATATGAGATCGAAAACATCATATTATTCATCCAGTATGATCGAACAATTTTTACAAATTTTCACGTAAACATCTAGTTTATTGTGCAGCCGTTGAACTCGAGGTTTCATCGATCATCACAATCTTGGCAGCAGATTACGGCTGCCTAAACGCATATATAATCAAAACTTTACTCTAATTTTCACCGGTTCATAATCGTCTACACATACGTGCTGGCACTTATCACGGAGAACATAGATTAACATTTATGCGTAGTATCAAGTTCAAAGGACTAAAAAAATAAAACGAAGTGGTTGTCACTGCAGGAACTGGATATTCGTAAATAGTAATGAAATATTGTTTAATTTTCACTATTCCAAAGCGGCAGAAATTCAACAGCTCCCAAATAAAATGACTCGACACGTTTTATGCCCAAATAAACGCACGAATTACATTATATCTATAACTACAGTTTTTTAAATTGTAATTTCATATGCATGATATTCGTCGCCACCAGCTTCCTAACTCAATTTTCGATGAAACGTCATGTGTCCATGTGATTAAAAATGCTATACTGGAAATAATTAATCGCTGCTATCAGTGAAATTTCCTGTGTCGGTTGAATCACGTTTTAAAATTTTAAATTTAAATTTAATGAATCACGTTACACAAAAACTCAATTAAAAAATTCTTTGATGTCATACTAACTTTTTCAGACGTAACCAGTTGCGAAATTGCAATTAAAACAAACTTCAGATCTACGAGAGTCAGAGTTAGATTCATCCCATTTTGCAATAAGCACTCATCACGACTCGAATGAAACAATCCTTTTCATACTTTGAAAGGGATTGCAAAAGAACTCTTGTAATTTATATTTCAGCGGTTTGATTCACCTATTACGTGACCTCGTGCAGACGCGCTTTGTACTTTGTCATTGCCGTGCGGGCCGCCATTTTACTTGGCCTGTTCATTTGTGATAATCATCAGTTATGTATCCATAAAATGGAGTTTGTTATTGTTAATCTGGAATAGTATTATTTATATTGGTTTTATTTATTGGTGCATTATATACATCTGTCAAGTTTGCTTTTATTCTTTTTTGTTTGGTTTAGTTTATTAAAAAAATGATGATGATAGCGGTTTCAGCGTTTAGTAGGCCGTAGGCCTGTCGCCGATTCTTAACATCGCAGAACATCCACAGCTTTGCGGGCTCGAACGCACAATTCACTGCTTCAATTTTGCGTTGCTTAACCGCCCGGGCTCTTTGCCGATTCTGACCAGAAACTGGCGCACAGAGCTGGGATCGAACCCGCACCTCTCTGCGCTAATCTTGGTACTCTGGGTCTATACTTTCAAAAAAAGTTAAAAGATCGTAAATTCATCTGCCAATCATTGACGGCCTTTCAAGCAAAATCCACCAATCATAGACAAGAAAATAGAGCGTAAGTACTTACGTTCATTTAGCGAATTTTTGAAAGTATAGCCCCTGAACTGTAACCACTGGGCCACCCAGAGTTCTTAATTTGTTTTTATTTAGGCATTCGTAGAAGAAATCCGAACCTGAGACTTGATCACGGTTTAATGGACTAAAGCTAGAAAGACAAACGCTTTATGTTTTTGTATTTTTGAATTTAAAGTTTCGTACATTAATACATTTTTCAGTTATAATCTTCTTCATCTTTACATGTAATTGTTGGCCGTACGATCAGATTAGCCGAGTTTGGCTGCAGAGTAGCCAATATCAAAAGGCTAATGAATCTGCCAAAATTAACGTTTTTATTGTGTTTTGAATATTTTTATTATATGACATTCAGAGAAGGGATTTTTGGGCTGGAAGACGTCTGACGATGGCGCCCAGACGTCGTCCGCAGGCAAGTGATTACATCGGGCACGGTTCTGGCAGAAAAAGTTATTGATATTAGTTGATCTTATATTAGTGTTACCGACGTAATAATGGTTAAAATTATGATTAAATAAAGCCATACAAATATAACTACAAAAATTGCACACGCATTAAAACGAAGTTCAATAACGTTCTATGAAGAACGGAATAATGATTGCATTGATATCTTTAATTGATAATTCAAAAGTTATCCATGAAATCCATCGACTGTTCTCGGTAAATTTCGATAAAATCTTCAATTTCATCCACTTATTGATACACCAAATGTACTGAAATTGCACAGCATATCTACATTGCATTTCAGATCAAGCCATTAAAAGTCTATGTTAAATTTTTATCATATCAATGAGTTACATAATTTCGTAGTATACTCTATATTCCTTACATTCTTCAGTTTTGCACTAACTTTTAGTCCAAATCATTACAGATTTAATACATAATTTAAAATTAAGTTTTCCGTTAGCTAGCACTTCATAAAACTTCACTATACGTCCGGTTCTTATCAAAGGGTCTCGCTTATCACAACATAGAGACAAAAATGTTTGCAGCAGATTCCTTATAAAAATTTTATTCATCATGTGAATATTTGCAAGCCGCCGTTTGTAGTTATCAATATGAGTATAAATCACTCAAAACTAGAGGTTTAATCTTCCTACACAAGACAATCAGCATTTTTAAATCAATCACGTGAGCTGTGATGAATGTTCCATACGAGCTGTGGTGAATGTTTTATGTGAGCTTTGATGAATGTTTCATATGAGCTGTGATGAATGTTTCATGTG
>NW_025939855.1:0-658 GCF_000764305.2 Hyalella azteca | reverse complement strand
TCCCGGTGATTGTGTGGCGGGCGATGTTAAGGGCTTTTGATCTAAGGGCAGGTGATTTTAGGGCTCCTGATCTAAGAGTTATGTTAGGGCTCCTGATCTAAGAGAGGGCGATGTTTAGGCTACTGCATGATATAAGGGCGGTCTATGCAAGGGCTCCTGATCTAAGGGCGGGCGCTGTTCTGGCTCCTGATCTAACGGCAGGCGATTTTAGGGCTCCTGATCTAACGGTATAGGCGATTTTAGGGCTCCTGATCTAAGGCAGGCGATGCTAAGGCTCCTGATCTAAGAGCGGGCAATGTTAGGGCTCCAGGTATAAGGCCGGTCTATGTAAGGGCTCCTGATCAAAGGCGGGCGACGTTAAGGCTCCTGATCTAAGCACGGGGGATTTTAGGACTGCTATTTTAAGTACGGGCCACGTTAGAGCTTCTGATCTAAGGGCATCCAATGTTATAGGGCTCCCGATCTCAATCTCAAGATGTCCGATCTTTGAACGGACGATTTTAAGACGTCAGCGATCATCCAATGACCGCCCTGCTTAAATTTTCAATAACTATGTGCAGTAATACATTGAGTCAGTACTACTAGACTCAATGCAGTAATATAAAATGTATAAAAAAAAATTTTAAAGACCACGTTTTTCATGTGGACTCAAAAGTAG
>NW_025939854.1:2977-3331 GCF_000764305.2 Hyalella azteca | reverse complement strand
CTCTTTGTCCGGTCGCTGCTGCGGCTCGTTGCGCTAACACAGATCTTATTGAGGTGGTGAGACGAGGCGGTGAGACGAGGCGGTGAGACGAGGCGGTGAGACGAGGCGGTGAGATGAGGCGGTGAGATGAGGCTGTGAGACGAGGCGGTGAGACGAGGCGGTGAGTCGAGGCGGTGAGACGAGGCGGTGAGACGAGGCGGTGAGATGAGGCGGTGAGACGTGGCTGTGAGACGAGGCGGTGAGACGAGGCAGTGAGACGAGGCGGTGAGATGAGGCGGTGAGACGAGGCGGTGAGACGATCGAGGCGGTGAGACGAGGCGGTGAGACGAGGCGGTGAGACGAGGCGGTGAGACG
>NW_025939854.1:0-2928 GCF_000764305.2 Hyalella azteca | reverse complement strand
GCTACACGCTCAGCGTTATTGCTGCTACACGCTACACGCTCAGCGTTATTGCTGCTACACGCTACACGCTCAGCGTTATTGCTGCTACACGCTACACGCTCAGCGTTATTGCTGCTACACGCTACATGCTCAGCGTTATTGCTGCTACACGCTACATGCTCAGCGTTATTGCTGCTACACACTACACGCTCTGTGTTATTGCTGCTACATGCTACACGCTTAGCGTTATTGCTGCTACACGCTACACGCTCTGTGTTATTGCTGCTACACGCTTAGCGTTATTGCTGCTACACGCTACACGCTCTGTGTTATTGCTGCTACGCACTACACGCTCAGCGTTATAGCTGCTACACGCTACACGCTCTGTGTTATTGCTGCTACACGCTCAGCGTTATTGCTGCTACACGCTATGCGCTCAGCGTTATTGCTGCTACACGCTACACGCTCAGAGTTATTGCTGCTACACGCTACACTGTCTGTGTTATTGCTGCTACACGCTACACGCTCTGTGTTATTGCTGCTACACGCTACACGCTACACGCTACACGCTTTGTGTTATTGCTGCTACTCGCTACACGCTCTGTGTTATTGCTGCTGCACGGTACACGCTCAGCGTTATTGCTGTGATGGCGTATAGTGAATAATTGATCTACACGCTCAGCGTTATTGCTGCTATGGCGTGTAGTGAATAGATTTTGCAATAGATTTTATGATCTAAGATTTTATGATAGATTTTATGATGTAAGAAGAATGAGATTTACTCTAACACGTTTATTAATTGAGTTTCTTTAGCAAGATAATTGATGTCTGTCTTCTGTGAAAGGCAGAAACATCAACCTGTTTGAAGAAATTCCTGAAGCAGCTTCACGTGAATATAATTTAACATAACAATTTAAAATTCGTAAGTTTTAATTCTCGAAGTTTTCGATAGCGGCGAATGCATTGGAGTTTCATTATATCGCTAATTGGTTTGAGTAGAAAGATCAATTTGCTGCATGTTGGATATTCTTTACTAACATCTAAAAATGTCGAAATTGAACTTTACTCGTTTGCAAATTAATGATCTTGGAACAAATTAAAACGTCCAAAATTTAGTATCCTGGCGAAAACTCTGCCCTCCCCGTTCTTTTATTTCAAAACTTTATTCGTCCAAGTCATCCAGTGCCTTGGATGTCGTGAGACTTATGAAACAAATTTGTGATCAAATTAAATATCATAATAATTATTTTCTATTTATATATTTTTGCTGCTCCCACTCATGTCTGCTCACACGTGCTGCTCCCACTCATGTCTGCTCACACGTGCTGCTCCCACTCATGTCTGCTCACACGTGCTGCTCCCACTCATGTCTGCTCACACGTGCTGCTCCCACTCATGTCTGCAAACAGTCGCTGGTTACGGATGTTCCAACAAACTCAGCACTAATCATCAGACTAAAGATGGGCTCATATTTTGGTCTAAAGAAGATGCTACATATGTTGAGTGTAAGCTATTAATAATTAAAAATAAAACAGTGATTTTTATAGTATACAATTAACATCAATAAATGAGATGCATAACACTACGGTCCAAACTGTGAATACAGATAAATTCTTCTCTATTAGTGCTGGTATCAATGGTTCAGTTGAAATTTATTGACTATTTTATGAATATTTTAGAAGTAGAGTTCATCGATGATAAGGCAATTCTTCAGAGTCACGACTGCCTAGTCCCTGAAAATGGAGCAAGTGAATTAGAATCGTGGGTTGAGGTGATTAATAAATTGACCTTTTAATAAATAATCTGAGTAATTATCAGACACAATTATGAATAAAATAAAGCTATTCACGACAGTAACATGTCGTCACGCTCTCTCGCCGCGCGCATGTGAATTGGACCTGCAAATCCAGGCTCGATCGAGGCCAACGAGTGGCACGAGATAAACGGTCTCTGTGCATACTGTTGGATTATTTGCAGGGAGAGAGCGAATAAAGAAAGATCCGTCATAGGAAGAGCACGAAAGACAATTGTTCATCATGTCGGAAAAAGAGCACGCTCAGAGATGTCTAGCAAGGAAAGAACTGTACGGTTTTAGCAGGTATTGAATGAAAGATCGAGGAATGATCCGTCTGATGACGATGACGAATCTAAGATCTAGCAGGAAAGATCCCTCCAAATCAAGCTCACATTGGGAGATAGAGCAGGAAAACGCAAAACTAAAGCGCACTGAGATCAGGAAAGATCAGCAACGGAGCAAAGCACGCATTGTAAGATGGACCAGGAAAGATCCGTTTGAGCAAGAGCACCTTTTAGCATCTCTCTATTGCGACGACTGCTGATAAATTAAAAATGTCGGTTCCACTCCGAAACTTTGATTGCTTGCGTACTCGAGCAAGAATGTGGTTTCGAGTTTGAATGGAAACTTTATTCTGTTTATATTGTTCTTATATATTCGCAACATATATATATATATGTTTATATTGTTCTGTTCATTATATTCGCCGATGTCAGCGAATATAATGAACAATCGCTCACGTAACCATGCAAGGGCCTGTTAACGCAAACTATTAGACTCAAGTGCATTTAGATGCAATGTAAACACCCAAAATTAGGCGAATTATCAATGATTAATTTTTGTGTGCGCTAATTTCAATAATGTGATGATTTTGTTTGATGCAATGAACATGCAATGTTACGTGGTTACTGTAGAGCTGCCGCCATTGCACGCCCTGATATTGACATGACGGA
Organism: Hyalella azteca; assembly: GCF_000764305.2. NCBI lineage: Eukaryota > Metazoa > Arthropoda > Malacostraca > Amphipoda > Hyalellidae > Hyalella > Hyalella azteca. The sequence goes on along the minus strand of NW_025939854.1, from coordinate 201 downwards.
AGCATTTCAGTGGGCACATTGGATAAGACCTGGAGAACTGTCTTATCCAACTCCAGGTTGGAGTTCAGGTCCAAGTCCAGGTTGGATAAGAACGTGCCTGGAGAACTCCAGGCACGAAGGATAAGTGACTCAGCGACTGCTGTGCGTGATTGTGGTCGCGCGGAACGAAATTTTGTCGCGCGTTCATTAATTGCAGTTGCA
>NW_025939853.1:0-10769 GCF_000764305.2 Hyalella azteca | reverse complement strand
TCAATATCGATATGGTGAATTTTCTTGGCGTTTTCTTTGCTTTTAAATTCCTTGTGAACTTGCGATATAAGCAGACTAATGATATAAGTACTTTTCATTTGATACGATAAGCGTCACAATACTTGAATTTACAGCATATTTCTTTGACTCGCAGTAAATTATTTTAATATGCAGTACATTGCTAAGAGTAGGTAATTTGTCACTTCCAGGAAAAGTAATCTGTACATTATTCTGAGTGAACCCCTTGCTGAAATGGCGATAAATGAAGCATAGTAACGGACTTTTTCTATCGTAAAATTATTATAGGTAAATTATATTACAATTTTTAAAATACTACTTTACACTTTTAATAATAATAACAATGATAATGGTAATAATAATAATAGTGATAATAATAATAATACCCATAGTAATGAACTTGGAGTAAAAATGATTTCTTTATTTTTGAATTCTAGTTTTTGACTGAAGACTCCCGGAGTTTTATTACGAAAATGAATTAAGTAATCTTTGTTATTTATTAACTGCGAGCTCCACATTAGTGTAACTCTCGCGTCGCTGGCAGAGAAAACATCTCCATTCTGCGTGGAAAATTTGTTAATCGCGACAAAATTGTTATCTAAAATTACAGAGCGAGTAAATTTGACGTAAATGAATTCACTAGAAAATCTAAATTGAATAAAAGATATAACATTTTACTTATATGTGGGGTAGCTCGAAACAGGCGATTTACATCAATTATAACTATCTGTTATACCGAGAAGAATGTTATAATATCTTACAACGGAGCCAAAATACATGTAAATAATGAGCTCTAATAATAAAACTACTAAACATTGCAGTAGAAATTTTAAAGCAGCATTAATTATGATTTTTTATGGCCTTTCACGTTTCTTCATAAACCTCCTCACCCTCGACATATAAAAACGTTATACGCTCTTTATTTTTCGCTCGTTAACGTCCTTATTACAGACTCCAGCCAGCAGGAAGCTGACGAAAACAATTCTAACGATTGGTGACAATTGGTAATGATGGACTATTCTAACGATTGGTGACAATTGGTAATGATAGACAATTCTAACGATTGGTGACAATTGGTAATGATAGACAATTCTAACGATTGGTGACAATTGGTAATGATAGACAATTCTAACGATTGGTGACAATCGGTAATGATAGACAATTCTAATGATTGGTTCGGCTTCTCTTGCTTATCACTTATCAACGAAACGTATACGTCCAGCAGGCGCCGCTTTCTGTTGAACTTTGCAATCGGAATTAACATTAAAATTATTATCAGATATTTATTAGTATAATGACGATAATGATAATTCTACAAGCCTCATTTATAAGAGGGTGAAACAGCGACAAGCGATGAAATTTATTAAATTGTTCGTCGACTGAGACATAAAATGATCCTCAAAGGTAAGCTGATATTGCAGAAATGAATGTTAGAAACTATTTATAAAATTAACGGACTACATTATAGTTTCCGATCGAGTGCAGTGTTTTTTTTTTATCTGTATTAAAATATGATGGTCAGTTTCTGTAGAAACTGTGCTGTCAATATTGAAGCCAGCAAACTATGTGTTTATTTTTTATGCTATATTTAATTTAATTATTTTCATTTTTTAAGGAAGATTATAAAAGTATCTTCGAATATTAAACCAAATACGAGTAGAACTTAAGCGATTAATTCCACCGCAACCATTCACTCTTGAATAAAGTTTGAAGACGCCGTGTTAATAAACTCGTTTGGTGGCTCAGTATTCGTCATATGATTCTAGGCAACAAACCAAGCAAATATAAAACAGCGATCCTTTAAATTCCTTCTAATAAATCTATCGCATAACTTCAACAACACATTTCATTTCAACATTTTCATGTGGAAAACACATCACTAGCACCTAGTGGTCACGCCCTTTTTCCCTGTTTTGAATCACAGTGATCGATTCCAATCGGACACTATCATAATAAAAATCAATGCAATCTTTTAATGAGAGTCTTTTTAATTATACGTCAATTAAAGCGCATATGCGCCTATAAATACGTTTGAATTTGTATAAACCAATCAACCTGAAAAAATAACAGTTCGCGGTCGTGCATACAAATGCTTCTAAAATCGCAAACAAAAAATTTTTTACGTTATATCCTAAGTAACATCTGCAGGAGGATGGTCTAAAATAAAAATTTTTGAATCTTATATCTGAGGGACCGAAGACATAAGAGACATTGGAAACCATCACTGCAATCCAGAGGATATAGAAGACCCAGTGTAAGGTAATTTGGAGTGTAAGGTAATTGTAGGTGTAAGGTAATTTGTAAATACAGGGTGCGGCGCGGGAACTTACTTATTTGAATTGCGCGCCACGTGGCGGCCATTAGTCCTAGGAAGGTGGCTCCATGCGCAATATGGTGCGCGGGCTATGAAGTTTTTCGTCCACTCAGTTCAGTTGCGACCATGCAGTGGTCGAGAGNTTAACGTATGCCCCGCAATTATGAGAAGCCACATGGCTCAAAATTAAATGGTTTAGAGAGCAATTTTTGGGCTTCATAGAACCAGAAGCTAGATAAATTTTCTGTACAATTCAAGAAAATTTGAAACCCTTTGCTTAAAAGTAGAATCATGCAAGGTTCTTGGATTAAACCCAATCAAGAGTAGGTACCTGCAAAAATTTTTAGTCTGGTAATTTGATAATTTGATCAAAAATAATAAAGAATTGTTCATGTTTGAGCATTGTTTAGCTTCAGGCTCACAAGTTGATGCAACGGTGTTAGAGCTGTCTCTTATACACATCTAGATGTGTATAAGAGACAGACTATAGATATCATTTCAATTTAAATCGTGTCAACATTTTATTTTAAAATAATAGTCTAAACTTGAGCTCAAAATTATGACTATAATAATACTGTCAAAAAAAAATTCCCAGGAATTTCAAAAGCTTCGTAAACATGCATGTCCGCTTGTTGGTCTACATTCTGGTCCCCGAATCAGACAGCTACGAGAGCCTGGTCCTTATTCTGGCGGCCGTTGAGCGGTACGTATTAGGGTCGTCCCCGTGTCCGAGGCAGCTCTGGCCGAGTCTGATAAAAAAATCGCCTACCCTTCCTCTGCAGTGAGAGGAAGAGAGGGGCAATTGAATTTATACGTGATTTACTATCAATACCTGTTCCTGTAACTTGCTGAATACAAAGAGCATACTAAGGAAATTCAGAATCGTGGGTAATAATGTTCTCGGAAAAATATTTTTCCTCCACATCCGAAAAAATAATGCAAAAAATTATCGATATCCAACAAATGGCAACAATATCAGCGTTGTGTAATCAAACAATATCAGTGTTGTGTATTCTCTGCCATGAGGAACGCTGCCACATCGAAATTTTACAGACCTTTGGAGAATGGACGAAAAATTAAACCGTGATGCCATTAATTATCGCTTGTATTGAATTAACTGAACACGGCTCTCCACTCTATTGTATTCATAAGCATTTGGTATATTCATAAGCACTGGAATATTATATTGATAAGCTTTATTATTATTAAGCATTTACATCCATAGAGGACATACAATTGTCAACTTACCCGGTATAACAGTGTAATCGACATCGGTAAGCAGTGAAGAGATATTATGAGACTATATTACACTTAGCTCACCTGCAGTCCGGTGAAAGAACAGCCCGCTGCTCCCAAGCCTCGGACGCGGGTCTAGACGATGTGTAGCCTGAGCCTCCTAGCAGCACGCTACGACGACGCTTGTGCTCCCCATCATTTTTGAAACTATCTGATAACGGCTATGGAAAATAAGTAAAATTTTCCTTTCTTGACTATGCAGGAAATAATTATTCAGTTTCCTAAATAAATAATATAGTTTATAAAAATAAACACTTAAAATTAAATAATTTACTGATATTAATGTGCTATACACCTCTTCAACTCTAGTTTTTCGTTGCTGTGAAAGATTTGCAGGTATATCCATTAATCGGAAAAACTGTGTTGGGGACTAATCAATAAATAGGCTTTCTTTGACCCCGAACTCTTGGCCAATGATCGCAAATAAAGGATTAATAAAAACTGATAAATTGAGAACTATAATAACAAAAGCACGATAGATACAAGAAAATAAATTACATCAATATAAACCGTGTACCTTTCTAGCCTTGCCTTTCAGCTCGTATGAATGTCCTATGTTCGGAATCCCGCTGAAAAAGCACGAATAAATACAAATTAAGGACTTGAATTAACGGAACACTATAACACACATAAATAAAAACTCATATAATAATAATATTCAATATCACCAGAAAGGCCACGACTATATCAAGACTGAACACATGATAAACGATGCAAGTACTAACCTCTGTGGTGAATCACTTAGCAATGACAAGTTACATGGCGGGTCTACAAGAGGTGACGTAATAGTTAACTCAAAACAAAATGACGAAACACGTAACCTAACTATCGATGATAATATTATATTTAAAGGCGTTCCCTAACAACTGTAGATAATCGCGATTCTTCATTAGCATTTCAAGAAGCAATTTTTTAAAGTAGTGGTTCCCAAACAGTGGTATGCGAAGGAATTCCAGAATATATTTTATTACACATATTATCATAGTGATGTTGGCGCTGAAGAATGGGTAGGCCTACGATGTGACCTGTCGCCAATTCTTGTAATTTTTGTGACTTATTCACAGAAGATCTAAAAACAGGTCCTCCAACCGGATCTTTTCATAACTAATGATAGATTGAAATAGCTACTAGACTCTACCAAGTTTGATAAGGTGCTAAGCAATTCAAGTCTGACCATATATTCTTCCGTAGCTTTATCTAGTCTGTCATTAAACGCGTTCATTCACGGAGCGGTGAAAAGTTTGTGTTCGACATTCCGGTGACTCGAAGCAAGAGTTTTGACGCGTCGATTAGTTGCAACGCAGTTTACTTAGTTACTAGCTGTGTTCCCTGGTGTTGGTTCTTCTTTCAAATTCTTGTAATCCTTATGAGACTTTGTTGCTAAGACATCATAATGTTTCTTGCCTAACACGATAGGTATACTACATACCTGGCAATGATACAAAGTTGCCACACGCCGCCATGATAGTACAAGTGACAGAGCATTAATAAAATTCGAATTGAACGTTTACTTGATTCTCTTAGATTAGAGAATTAAAAAGAAGGAAATGCAAATATGTGATTGTTTAAATCGTAAATTTAATAAATCTGAAACAAATGTTGACGGAAAGAAAAACAAGCACGTACGTACGTACGCACGCACGCATGCACGCGAAAGAATGCCGCCTGAGCGAGACTTGATTCTATTATAAATATATATGTCGTGCTGAAATCGCGGAATTGCCCATTCCATTAGGTCGTCAGCCAGTTGCCGAATCTGTGGAATCCAGCATTTTTTTGCTGATTCAGAAAATGCGACGTTAGATTTTTAGTCAGAACATAAATCGACAGTTAGAGAAGGTTAGATCAATTTCGGTCAAGTTCATTCATATTTAGATATTTAAAAAAAAATAACTTGGCTGACTGACCTAACCCTAGATTCCTGTAGTATAGAAATGCTGATACTACAGATTCGGCAAGTGGTTGCCGCTTCCATGAAATCCACGATTTCGGCACGACCTATGCATGCATTTAGTTATGCAGGTGCAGACAAGCTCGCCCATGCACCTCCGGCAGGATTCTACCCAATGCCTTCTGCTGTGGGCTTGAAGGGCAGCCTCTGGGCAGTTTATGGGCTGGGTAGGTTCGGCCAAGCCCACTCTTCCCCACTCTCAGGAGACTATAAAGTCGACAAGGCCACTCTGAATAGTCCCTGATTGCGGTCGGGTGGCCGAGCAGACCCAGAATAACCTTGCCACAACCATAGCGAGCCTCTCGCAGACTCTCTATCATGCCTTAATTTTTGTTAGGGTGACCGCTAAAATCAATCAAAATTATTAGGCAGCTTTATGACTCTCTGAACTGCCTGAGTTTTATTTCGAATTAAGTTGATCGTAAGTCGTAAAACTATCAATATCAGAGCACAGTAATAATTGTTTCAAATTGATAAAAAATGCCAAACGAAAAAATTTAGTATATACTGTATCCCATAAAATATCATCATTTTGCGAGTTTGTGGATGTTTTTCGTAGGAGGCAACTAAAGTCTCAGCGATTATAAGCAAAATTTTACCAAGGAAACAAAAGAGAACGTTCTCAAAAATTCTTCGAAATAATTCCTAATAATAATAAGTAATAAATTATAATTAATATAATTTCTTTTATGTACGCTTCATCATCGTCAGGTGGCGCTGAATATCAGAGTAAGTGAATACGCCCCAAGGCTGTACGCCTCATGCTCTATTATATAATTCAAATGCATTAATTGTATGGAGTGAAAATTAATCGACAGAGCTCACACAGACTGCTCTTTCGATTAACGATTTCTGCATGACATCTTCAATTTAAAACATAAGCGCTGTATTATCAGAACAATGCACTAGTAAAACTTTTTAATAGTTAACAGTCTTGGCAGTTCGATGAAGTTCAGCCTCGTTCAGTAAAACATTTCTGAACATCCTATTCGTACAAGTGCCTGTAAATCACTCTCATGATTCAGGCTAATCAAATGACGCATTTAATGTTCTGAGATTCGCCTATTTCAGAACTGAAAACTAGAATCACTGTCCAAGTGAAATGTGTCACTATCTTGAGAGTGCGACGAGTTGATAGCGTGACGCGCCGATGCGTGCAAGGCTAATGAATGCGAATGTCTATGAATGCTAAAATAAGCGCGAAATATCTTCTCGTGAGTACCAGCAGTGGAAGGTATATCAAGGTGGAGCGTATGTCCGAAATATTTTCACAAGAGACCATGTTGAATTTCCTGTGTTTTGATATTCATGGTTGATCTACGAGGTAATGGACTACAAACGAATGTAGAACAACTGATGGTTGCTCGTCGACAGTATGATCGAGTACAGCCATAATTGCTGCTCAATTGGACGAGCGCAACTTGTCACGACACTCTTTGTCACGACACTCTTCTCTAGTCACGACACTCTTCTATCGTCACGACACTCTTCTATAGTCACGATTCTCTTCTATCGTCACGATCGTCTAGTATTCTTTACCTCAAGTGTGTGTGCTGATCGAAATCTCATTACAGTTTATAATCGCCACGCACACTGTCCATCCCAAGGCATTATTCTAGGTCATGTCTTGAGTTCCATACAGAAGCGGATCAGTTCGTATGCGAGCCCTGCCTACGTGACCTCATAACAGTTGATGGTCGCCACTCACACTGACCAGTAGAACGCATTATAGATCAGACATTTGCAGTAAGTCTTGAGTTCCAAACAGAATTTCCATACAAGTGTTATACATATGCGAATCAGTACGTACCTGGGCCTTGCCTATATGAAATAAATTTAAAGTCTTTACATATTTTTGAAGAGTTCAACCGTCGCGCTTATTACCCTTTTGTAACATTGACGTCCGGTGAAATTAAAAATTAATCAATAATTTACCAATTTTATATTGACGTGCCTTAATGATTCATTTTCCTTCGAAAGTATAGAATAGATGTCTGCTGGATTGTTCAGAAACAGCTAATTAAATTTACCGAAAAATACTGGCCCGTCGAATAGAAATTTAGAAAAATTTCACGGCATCGAGCAAAAAATCCTGAGAAGCTAGAACTCTTCACACTGTTAATTCCAGCCCGACATCGAGTCTCATTTCCGACCGTATTGATATAACTATTATTTATTATTACAATATATTGATTCTTTCAAGAAAAGTACTAAACTCTGCCGTTCAAACAGGTGAAATATAGCTAATCACCCTTTTACGTAACATAAACGTGTGCGGTCTGAGATGTGACTTAAGTTTAACATTTACCGCGAGGATCATTGCAGTGACGCCCATAGTTAAGAAACACGGGCAAAATATTCCCACTATTTTAAACTCAGGACGCTAGATACAATCGCGCGGAATGCGACCGATGCTGCCCCTGCTCTGCCTGCTGGTGGTGGGCGCCGTCAGGGGGGCGAGTCTAGCGTACCGCCTGCACTACCGTGGGGCGACCCTCAGCCCCACCTTCGTCAGGAGCGTCCTACGGGCGGGCAGCGTCGTCAGGGTACGTGAATTTTACATTGGGTTTATATTCAATTGGATGTATATATTAATATCATTGCAATTTTACATCATCAACATGAACTTAATCCCAAGTAACATTGATCTCTTACTTACTAACGGAGTTTTACATCATCATCATGACATTTATCCCAATCAATATTCATGCCTAATATAACAAATAATTGTTCAAATTTATTATACATTTCATTAACCAATTAACACTGGTAGGTGAATAATTACTGTAAATTAAAGCCTTACAAAAGTTTGTATGAATTTTCATTTCAATAAGTTAAGATGAATTGTAATGAACGCGGCCTTCAAATGAGAAGTGAATAGGTAAATCAAATTTCGCTGTAGTTTTGTTTGAATGGAACCTGATCGAGTTTGTGTTTTTCTGAAGTGTTTCTCTCTCTCTTTTATTAGCAAACAATTTCTTGTTGAATAAAGACTATAAAGTGATTTATTATGCATTTGTCTAAACAATCATTTCTGGGTGTCTTAAATAGAAATTTCAAATCCAAATGTAGATCAACTTCGCATTAATTCGTCAATGTTTCATTTCGTTGCCAGTGTCCGATGGCGGCTACGGTTGTGTTTTACGAGATTTTTTAGTGAGAGTGTAATTATTCCAGCAGGTGCAGGTCTTACAACTCGTTTGTCGTAAATCTCCTAATGTGTGCTGCATCAGCATATACTTCTGCATACATTTCGATTGAAGACCTTATGATGTATTTTATTACCAATTTTCTTCTTTGTTTTTTAATGAATATAGAGATATTTTTCGAAGGTGTTGGCAGTTCAAAGCAAAAATTTCCAAATGACATTCTAATATATTGATGTAAATTCCAATAATCATTATTCTTCGGCAAATAGTATGTATTAAGGTTTTTGCTTTACTCCAGGTCAAAATTTAAAAAATGTCATAAGATCTCAAATCTTGAAATCCTCAAAATTTTGAGATTTTTACAGGACATTTTCAAGTGCATGCATTGGGTATTATGGATTCAGCTCGAAAATAATAAATAAAAGCAATCAGAAATAATTTCAAAGTCCTAAAGATTCCTGCAGGTTACAAGTAAATAACAGGAGACTCGAGTATAGTCTCCATAAAACCCAATATTTGCTATTAAATTATTTCAAAACCTCAAAATTTTATGGCGTACAAAACCTTCACTTCAGTTGACAATGAATAATCTTTATTATAACGTCTATACTACATTAATATGATCGTTTGGGAAGCTGTCACGAAATCATTTTTCGACGTAGAGGGATGATTCTGGTACCGTTGGATGCGTCAAAAAGTAAGCTTTAAGATGAGCCCAAAAAGCGGGAAACGCCAAAATTGAAAATTTAGGGGTAGACGGTCCCCTTAATATTTTTTATAAAATTCATTCTCTGATCTTCAATTTAGGCCGTGCATAATGTAACAAATTCAGTAAAATTAAAGCAATATTCTGCATATGTGCGCAGCATGTATATACAGGGGTTGGACAAAATAAAGGAAACACACAAAAATCCCCAAAATTTATTTCAGTATGGTGTTGGCCCACCTACTACGGCAATTACAACCTCTATTCTACAAGGTACAAATTCTCCATTCGTACAAATTGTGTATTATTTCCAAAAAAATTTATCCCATTCTACAGTTGAACCCTCTTTCAGCTATACCAAGTTTAACCCTCTCACGACTTTTTTTTAACCCTCTCTAAACGTACGCTCGGCAGAGATTGGAGTTTTTCACCACTCTGAATGCTCTGAAGCATTTGTATCTGAGACAGGAGGTTTTCTAAGAGCAGCTCTTCCTTAGAAATTAGAATCCAGATTTGTGCAGCTCCCGCCGATCAGTTTTTAGGTAAACTGGGTTTTGACGGTATCGATTGTGGTTTGCTATAATTTTAAGAGCCAATGCCTTTTTATTAGGCCAAATAATTTACTTTATAGACCGACGGTCTCTTTGAGACAACTCCGACTTTCAGCTAGAACTATGCTTTGCTGAGGTCGTTTTTCCTACTCTTTCAAAAGAAGTTGTCGTGGGTATAGTGGTAAAAAAGGATGAATAAGAACGATAAATGAAAACTATAATACGAAAACGACACTACAAATAAAGACAAGAATATAACCGTGTGTTCTCTTTGCTCTAGTTCTTACTTTCGGTCCCAAGATTCGGAGCCTTTCTGAAATTGATAAATGAACATGAACTTAGAACTAGCAATATTTGAACAACAAAAGCAGAATATAATGTAAATAAGATAAATAAAGAATAGACTGATAACCAGAATCGTGAACAGCTCTAAACCCCACCACTGAATTGAACAAGAAAATTATCACAAAAATCAACAGACCAAATATAAAGTAACGCGCACCTCCGAGGTGGATCACACAGCAATGAACAAATGCAGAGCTGCTCTGAACGAGGTCACGTCCGAGGTGACTTAAAACTAAAAATCAAAATACCTAACTGTAATAAAACACTATTGAACTGCGTCCCCTAACAAAGTCATTACTTGTGAGACAGTACCTCTGGAAACGTCAAGCATTCGTTAAGTTTCTGTCACACTAGCACCTGCCATACGGGCACAAACAATTTGGCCGTTTTGAAATTCGGAGAGGCTTGTCATTTTTATTATGTATCAATAATTAGAGCA
>NW_025939852.1:87715-100544 GCF_000764305.2 Hyalella azteca | reverse complement strand
TACAAAAAATCGTCGCGACTGCGCAATAAGCATGTTAAAGCATATATTAACTTTCATAATTATTGGTTACGAATTGAGGGAATAAAACGTGGCTAAAGGCAGAGCTGGTATAGGGCAGGTTCAGGGCCGGGCTGGCCCACGCTGTAACCCACGCTAACGCCCACGCGCTTTTGTCCGACCGGTCTGTTTCCTACAGGATCGATTTAAACATTTATGACCAAACACTGTTTTTCCCAACAATAATATGCTAATCGAATGCAACAGAGCAGAATTTATGTTCTCATATTAATTTCATTGCCTGATACCATATAATCATAAACTCCACTCTGAAAAAAAAATAATTGATTATTGCTTTCTATTTTATTTACTTTTCGCGTTAACGAAATTAACGAAATTTCTAAAAATGTATGATCGATTCCTATAGTGGTGACAATTTTGTTTACTTGCGTCTGAACGCCGTTTTCAATGTTTACATGTCGCCGTTGTCATGGCAACCGAGGTGGATCAGTGGGACTGTGGGACTCAAGATGTACTGCTAAGACAGCTTAGTGACATTTACTATGTTGGCTCATTTTTCATGCACCTACCATGCTTCGCACCATCGCAAGTTACTATAAATTAGCATGTTGCTGAACATGGAGCATGTCCAAATGTTTCTAGACTGAGACTCTGAGTACAAGTACATTGTATCTATCGGCCTTTTTTATTTTATTGCTGTGGTCTCTATGCTTGACAGCTTGAGATAGTATAGTTGAGAGTTCAGCCTCGTGCCTTGAGGCCATTGTCTTGCCGGAGCTAGTTGGGGACTTGGCACTTAGTTTTCCAACCAACTACTTAGAGTTAAAAGAATTAGGCTGGTACAAGGCTCCTGGTGCATTAGCTGCTGATGATTAGCACTGGAATAATCTGGGATGTTGAAAGAAATTCACCAAGAATTACAGGCAGAAAATCGAAACTATAATTTCATTTCATAGGGATTTTTGATAAAAAATATATTATTTCAATAGAAGAGTCAGAGTTCTGTGAAAAGCTAAGTAATTTATATTTTATAATATTCTAGGGTCTAGGCAAGGTAGCCTGGTACTGGTAGCCTGGTAGGCAATGTCCCTTGCCCCGTGCCCACAGAACAGTTTATTTTGACCTGTCATGACAGTCATGGTTGCCATTTTTTATTGTATAATTATAAAGAATTTTAAAATAAATAACCAATATTCCATATTGGCATTTCTGGAAGTTTCAAGTCAACTGCCAAGTGCCAGTGCAAGAATAAATCTACAGTACAGACAAATTTATAACTTCAATTTTGTAGTATGGCATAAATTTGTATAAAATTTTAATTTGTAATCTTGTCAGTTTGTCACTATTATAATTTGATGTTACAAAGTGAAATTTGTTATAAATGTCACAAATTAAATCACTGTAAATATAATCTTTATCTAAAAGCAAAAGAATGGTGTTTTCAATATTCCTTGAGTTGCCAACTTGCCATTGCACTAATGTTACCACTTTTAATGAATCATGGAAATATTATATTTTATAGAGTGAACTAAACTATAACTATTTGAATCCTATAAATCTAAACTTCTGGTTTAACAATTAATGTCTGCCTTTCATTGGTGAGTTACAACTTACAAGTTAAGTGCAGCATCTGACTATCTTTGACAATTTAAGTGCAGAATCTAACTTTCTTTGTGGTAAAAACTCGCGGGTCATTGATGGTATTAGAAATAGAGCAGTATTAGGGCTTCTTGTATCATAATTTGTCTAAGTAGCCATCTGAATGATAATAAAAATGTATGTTTCTTACAGGCTAACATAATAGTCATTTATACTGTGATTATACTAGTTTACAGTTTAATGTGTAAAAATAAGAAATGGATGATGATTTAGAGTATTTAATCACATTCCCTACACCAAGACCCTACATTGATGATCTGAATAGAAAGTTTTCCCCTGAGGATGCAGTGCCAACTAAATCAGTTCCTCATTCTATCAAGGAAAGAGATGTTTCAATCCAGTTTTCATCCTGTACGTCTGAGAATGATGATTTGGACCTTTCTGATCTGCTCCCGTATGTTCCAGTAGTCCTAATTTGATACCTATAGGATTTCAATAATTTTATCTTATCCACTGTAGCATTTGAAAAATTTCGAGATGTACTGTGTATGTATACCATACTCTTTAATAGTAGGTACATTCTTACTATTGATTTGTGATTGTTTCCCAACTGCTTTATCCATGCTAAATAGATAAAAATTTATTGCTTTCATTGAATGTGCAGAGGTGGTGTCAACAAACAACCTGTGATTCTAATGCTAGGATGGTTTGGAGCTCAAGATGAATACCTTGCTAAATATGCTAGCCTCTATACAGCTAGAGGGTGAGTGCATCAATATTGTTACTCTGTATTATTATTATTATTATTATTATTATTATATTATTATTATTATATTATTATTATATTATTATTATATTATTATTATTATTGCTCCATTCCTATTGCTGTGCAATATTAAGATGGTTGTTTATATTGAGTATATATACATTCATGACACTTAATTCACTTTTATTTTAAGTGTACATACTATGATCCAGTAAGATTTAATTACATTCCTCTAAGTAAATCGTTATAGCATAAATAAATTAAAAGTTTTTCTGATTATTACTGGGCAGGTGCATATGCCTTCGCTACACTGCACCACCGTGTTGCCAATTTTTCCTGTGCCCCGGCTCATACATGGAGCCCATTGCTGAAAAACTCATCGCAGTTTTGAAGGAAATGGACCTTCACACTCACCCTCTAATTTGTCATATATTTAGTAATCATGGTAATAGACAGGCCTTGCTATGACATTGCACAACTGTTTTCAAACCAGTTTTTAAAATTATATATTGGCCCTAATTTCTTGTAGTTTATTATTATCTGACAGAGATATTATACTACAGTGAAGTCTTTTCCATTTGATTTGAAGTATTTCTAGAGATCCATGTTTCAATCTTATGATTCCAATATAATTTTTCTATGTTGCTTGTTAATTTAATGAAAAAATGTTTCATATTTTTCAAAAAATTTTCAAATTAATTAATTCACATTTATTCACAAGGGGAATTGAAGGAATTTGAAAATGCTATTCACCTTGCATTAAATATTCTTCTTTAATGGGTCTCCAATAATTCATATCTTGGAAAAGAACCAAAATCAGCTGTTTCTTAATATTAAAAGTAAAAATTTTCCAAACAGGGGCCACATTATACTATTTCTTCAGCAAAGTGCTGGACATTTCCAACTCTGAGGCAGAAGAAGAAAAGAAGCCAGCAATTAACCTCATTGGATGTGTTTTCGACAGCTGCCCTGCCCCACGGAGGGTGTGGTCGGGTAAGTAAATTTGAAATTCTTACTAACTTTGACTAACATCAATGGTACTTGAGTTGTCACTGCACTAAGTTTATCAGCATAATGGACTTGCGTTACCGTTATCTCCAAGAATAATCTTGATGTTTGCGTTTGTATATACCCTCTGATAGTATGCATTATACATAATAAGGCTATATAATACTTGTAAGAGGTAGTTATATTATATAATAAAAGATATAAAAAAATTATATTATATACCTCGTCTTGCAGGAACATGCGCCGTGTACCACGCGGTGAGGGGTCCGGTGTGGCTGCGTATCTTGGCGGCGGTGGGCGCGTGGGTTGTGTTCCTCGGGTGGGGCGCCGCCAGGAGGGTCTGGGCCCTCTGTACCAGGGCCCCGTCCCATTGTCTCCCCTGGGCCCTAGTCCAGGTGGGATTGGGGCGCTGGCCACGCCATGAGGGGCGCTGGCTTAACGTTTCATAAAAATTTGACGTTTTCTGTACAAAATCTAATCATAATCAACGTAGTTCCATTAAAATCATCATTTTTTCTATACAATAATCTCGCTACGTTATTTCTACGTCATTTGCTTCGATTGCAAGAATTTTATTGCAGCTCAATATTTTTCCTAAGGTTGTGTTGACATTTTTTTGCCACAGCAACTCTGGCGTGGCTTCCTTTAATAACGTTAAGGCTGTCATTTAGATGATAGCAACTGGCGTATATTCCTAATAATAATAATGGTAATAAATAACATAACATTGCGGCTGTTATTGCATCTGTAATTATAATAATTATAATTATAGTATAGTATAGTAAGAATAACAATGTCATAACATTATTATTATCAACAGGAGCCCCGGCGAGTGCCTCAGCTCTTTCTGTACTCCGACGCTGACTCACTTATCAGGGCTGATGACGTCACGCGCTTCTGGCAGCACAGGAAGAAGCTCGGCGTGCCGGTCTACACCAAGCGCTGGCCGCACTCTGCTCATGTCCAGCATTATAGGTGAGAGTATTGCCCCTGCATACCGGTGCTAGGAGAAATGAACGAGACTTTGTCCGAACTCTTTATGCTCTGAGATTTTGTCCAAACTCTTTACACTCTGAAATTTTTTTAAATATCACTCTGCCCTTGTCTAGCATTGAAGGTGGGAATATAACCCCTCCACCCTCAGAGAAGTGCATGAGACTTCGTTCAAATGATGGTGCCATATGATCCCGTCAATTTATTGAGGGCATCAGACTTAATATGGCGATTATTCGTACAATCTCATGGTGAATTCTGGACTGTGCCGCTCAGGCCACACTGGTGCGCTGTCTTAAAATCCCCTCCCATGCCAAGAAAAAAACAAAGTTTTATCATAAACAAATGACTTCCCATTAAAAAAATAGCAGTTGAAACGATTAAAAACAGAGCCTCACAAAATGCTTACAAAAAACCAGAGCCCCTACAAAAAATTTACGAAAAACCGGAGCCTCACCATATGCAAATGACTTCCCTTTTTTCATTTTTCCTCTACAAATATAATTTTCTGTACTCGGATTTTTCTTTAAACATTACTATCTTATAACTGTTACTTTATTATTTTGATAAACTATCGATTTATTTATATTATATTTATTTTCAGGCAGTATCCTGAGGAATATTCGCGCACGGTGTTTCGTTTCGTGTGCGAGTGTCTGGCTCCGAGCACCGCGTCCTGCTCGACTCCTGCGCTACGAAGCCAATTACTCTCTTAACCCTTAAGGCTTTAACCGTTTGTCTGCACGAAGGAAAAAGGGTTGTCCTTAGCCCTTTCTTTACATAGAGAGCAAAGGGTTTGTTTCTATCACTTTACCCCAAAGGAAAGGGTTCGTCTTCAACCCTTTCTTTTCACTGACGGCATAGGGTTTGTCAATGATTTTCGGACCTACTGACTTGGTAACGAAAGGATTCAACAAAGGATTAACCTTTTGTGTACGGATGCATTACCCGTCCTCAATGCTATTCGTGCCTAAAAGCCATGGTAACGAGAGTTACCCTCATTAGACATATGTTAAGCTGAGCTATTCACTAAAATAGACTAGAATGCAGGAGCGGATCTTTCGTGTGCCTTCTTATAGTATAGATTTGTCGGAAATAATCGTATTCATTTTACAATATTAAATTCATAATAACTGTTCTTTTTTAGTCAATGGAAGTACGGCAATACATTTTATCTATAATGAAAATAGGTCTAAAGCCAATCAACATTTAAAAATTCTAAAGAAAACTACTACTAATTAGGTTTAGACACCTTTACCCATATGGTCTAAACAGTGCTGCACTTTTTGCTGGTGTGGGTCATTCTGATCCAGTTTGGTTCGGCAGATTGGCGTATCAGTGCTACGTTCGCTCTCCCCGTTCGTGCTGTTAGTAAGAAAGTGTGTCGCTATTTGGACAATATGACCCTTTAATTTTTCTGAGTTTGAAGTTCGTCTTGAAGCCTTGAATTAGTACCGTTATTACCAGCGTTGAATTTTTAATCCCTCATGTCCTTCGACTTCGTTGTATTTTATTATTATATAATTTTTTGCCCTTTGTATTATATATTATTTGGGTTAAATAATGTTCTGTTGCCACGACGAAGCTTTGCGGAATGAGAGTTTAATTCAATAAACAAAATATATTGTATTGTAAATTCATTAAACATACAAACTTCTGTAAATATTAAAGTGTGTGAATTATTAATTTTAAAATATCAGAGCAATGGATGAATTCTTCAATTGTATTTTGTTTAGTGAGTATTATGTAATACAATTAAATATTACTAATTCATCCTCATTTGTAACGTTAACAAATAATACTGTTATTAACTGATCATTTACGTTTGAAAATCATAATCTTAACCGGAACGACGATTATTCTTATAAATTTAATTATTATTAATGTCGAGTAAGTATTCGAATGCTTATACACAGAGGCTATCCAAGCGCGTATTCACAATACCTACCGTACATGAATAGTTAACCGTATGGATATTTAGGTCCTAAAATTTATTAATTTAATATATATATTTAGGTCCTAAACCGGGTCCTAAAATTTTATGATATTCTGAACAAAAATACCGTTTCAGACACGACACAAAAATATAATTCACTATATAAAAAATAAAATAACGTCACACAACAAAAATTTTTCAGGTTATAGCGAGTCTTATCGGAGAATTAGTTCTGGTTAGAACTTATTTCCCTGTAAATACGCGTAATTATACATAACCAACATTCTTCATTACACATCTAATCAAATGTATGAAGTACACTATTAAACATAAAAAAGAATGTGCTATCGTTGAGTATCACTTGAGTACGTTGTTAACAAGTGCAACAAATGGCTTTGCTTCTCATCATTGAATGCTCAAAAATCTTGCAATTTACAACCATTTCCCGAGATTTTGTTTAACTGGTGTAAATTTCACATTTTTGGTCCCTTATCTTAATTAATTAAATAAAAGTCAGATCAACATCAAAGTCGTAGCAATTCTGTGGTGTAAGTATAATTTTTACAAATTTATTTAAATTCACTTAAGAGCATTACGAAGGAATCGGTAAATTGATATTTTTGCCATAGCACCACTGGACAATGATTTAACAGTTCATGACCAAAGGCAGGATGAAAAAATTATCATTGAACATGGAAAAATAGAAAACTGCTTCTGAATTTCATGGCTTACGTCCAAAAATGTATTAATTATAGCAGATTAGGTGAAGAAAGTGGTACATATTTTTTATGGAGACGCTGACGTGAGAAAAACAACTCTGCCTTATTGAATTATAACTTAATTGTAGAATTAACCTTATTTAAAAATAGGAGGTACTATATTCAAGATTTCATCAATTTTTTGGCAAGTTGCACCAGAACTCTAGACGTCGTACTCCTTACAAAACATCACACGTGCCAGCAATTTTTTAATTCAACCTTATGTCATTTTTTTAGCATGACCGTGAAGGCGACGATGACACTGTAGGTAACAACGTACGGTATGCAATTCGAGACACTGAAGAACATAGCAAAAAATGAGTCAGGCTGACCCATAACTACCATGAGTCATGATTAATGATGATAATGATGATTCTCCCGATGATTGCAATAAATCAAGTACTTAGGTTAGCCCCGTAAATCAGACTATAATTTCAAAATATCAACAAACAAGGTACGCTGGAAAAAAGTGCGTGCTTTGGGACAGGCTAACATTCGTTGGCGTTCGAAATTTGAATTATTTTACATGTCAGCTTCTAATTTGTATATCAACCGAAAAATTGAATAAGTTGAATAACATTAAATGTCAGTAAGAAAAAAGACGTGCCCCTGAAAAAAGAAACTCGATCACGGGAAATAATTGATATATGCAGAAATAATGGAAATATTATTTATTCCATTTTTCCTCACTCTCGCGTGAAAATGAAAATTGGAAAAAACTTCAAGACTTTTTAAATACAATTTTAAGACTTTAAGCCTCATAATGAATAGGCATAATTGAGTGGGTACGGGTCATTGAAGGTCTTGAGTGAAGGTGTACGTGTTTTATCCTTCAGTTTGTTGATGATGTGGAGACATAATATAGCGCTCATGAGCTGTAGTCCTCCTAGGCCTGCCAGCAGTGAGCACCACACCGCTCTGTTGGTCGTGAACCACTGCTGCAGTAGTGGCCCGCACCCTGACTGTGGTGCATGACAAGGAGCATGATGTTAATGTAGTGAACTTAATCATGCATATGTTCATGTCTATCAATACTACACTTATATATATATATACCCATACCACGCCTATAACAACCCATACCACACCTATGACCACCCATACCACGCCTATAACAACCCATATCACGCCTATGACCACCCATACCACGCCTATAACAACCCATATCACGCCTATGACCACCCATACCACACCTATGACCACCCATACCACGCCTATAACAACCCATACCACGCCTATGACCACCCATATCACGCCTATAACCACCCATACCACGCCTATGACCACCCATACCACGCCTATGACCACCCATACCACGCCTATGACCACCCATACCACGCCTAAAACCACCCATACCACGCCTATGACCCCAGTGAGCACCCACCTGCTTGAGAGTGAGGGGCGCCACGCTGATGTCATCACCCTCGACGCTCTCGTAGCACGAGTCGTCGATGGGGTAACTCGTGTACGCGAACTCGCGTGGTCCGTAGAAGCCGCAGCAATTCAACTGAAAAAATTAGATTAGCGTAAAAATAAACGCAATGTAACGTAAAAAACGTAGAAATTAACCTAGCGAAACGTAAACTAGCGTAAAAATAAACGATGAGTAACGTAAATTTACATAAAAAGTAACGTAAATTAATGTAGACATTAGCGTAACGTGACGTAAATTAACGTAACGCAAATAACCTAATTAACATATATATATATATATGCATAAATTGACTCACAAATGGACGAAAGACTAGTAGTTACAGCACCAAAATTATTTTTAGAAATATTATCATATAAACCATCAATTATTCGTATTATTATATTCATTTACAATTAAAAATAAATGAACAACCTGGAAAAAACAGTAAATTTTGTAAAAACTGAATGAATTGCGAGAATGTTTATGTGAAATATAATTACTTCTTAATTAATAAATGCGTCATCGCACTTAACAAATGCGTCGACCGTGAACCATGAGTTAGGGTTCACGGTCCGCACACACAGAAAATTAAAGCGTCAAATTGTCCAAATAATGACACACTTTCTGCAAGTATCACTGATACTCCCCTTGGTCCAAACTGTATCAGGATGACCCACACATTAGCAAATAATGCACCGCCAATAAAGTACAGAGTTTCACTCATTTCTTTGAGTGCAAGGAAGGAAGATGAGTCACTGCACGGTACTCACGGTGCCCTGTACGATGTTCCTGGTACCTTGGTTCACCTCAGCCCAGCCGTTCACGAGGATGTCTTCCATCTGCAATACGGTAATTACTTTAAGTTATATATATTCTTGTACAGGGGATTTGTAATAGTTTGCAGTAGATTTTTCAATGCGTCCAAGACATTTGTTGTGCAATACGGTAATTACTTTCAGTTATATATATTCTTGCACAGTGATTTGTAATAGTTTGTAGTACATGAGATTCCAAGACATTTGTCGATACTCGATGCTTTCTTGTGCGGTAAATATATAATACGGCCCGTATTATATTCAATGAAACCACTGTTCTTTTGGAAATACACTAAAATATTATATACGACTAGAATATACAGACAGCGGTATATATCTATATATAATTAATATATAAAATGTAAAAATAGCGAACCAATCAAAATCAGCATTTCAAACAATTAAACTGCACGAAAAAACTTCAACTGCACGGCCGAATACCGTACGAAATGGGTTTACGTGCATTAAATGATGCGTAAATTCTATTCTATTAAATAATAAATAAATGAGACATATTAATACGGGTAATTAATTACAGTACCTTGGTGCCGAGGATGTTCAGTGCGACGATGCCGGCGACTTCGACGAGGATAGCCACAGCCAGCGACACGAAGTACTGGAGAAAAAAATACGGCTCAATTAAACGGATAAAAATACGGCTCAATTAAACGGATAGAAATACGGCTCAAGTAAACGGCTAGACATATGGCTCAATTAAACGGATAGTCACACGGCTCAATTAAATGGATAAAATACGGCTCAAGTAAACGGCTAGACATACGGCTCAATTAAACGGATAGACATACGGCTCAATTAAATGGATAAAATACGGCTCAAGTAAAAGGCTAGACATACGGCTCAATTAAACGGATAGACATACGGCTCAATTAAACGGATAGAAATACGGCGTAATGAAACAGCTAAAAATACGGCTCGAATACATGGCTAAAAATACGTTGGAGTGTACGTGTGAAAATTTGCTGACCAAAAAAAGGCTCAATTAAACGGCTAAAAATACGGCTCAATTAAACGGCCAAAAATACGGCTCAATTAAACGGCCAAAAATACGGCTCAATTAAATGGCTAAAACTATGTTGGAGTGTACGCGTGAAAATTTACTGAACAAGAAAAAGCTCAATTAAATGGCTTAAAATACGGTTAATATGAAGGCGAAAGCGGGGCTAAATGCAAAAGCGGAGAAAATGGATTCATAGAAATGAAAAAACTACAGCTGAATGAAAATGTAAAGAATATGAATGAGAAGAAATGAGTACAAATGATGAAAAATGCAAAAATGCGGGTAAATTGAGGGACAAAAATACGGTTGAATGAAGAGGTGAAAATACCGCTGAATGTAAAGGCATTATATATAATACGGCTAAATGTAGAGGCATAAATACGACTAAATTTAAAGGCATTAACACGGCTAAATATAAAGGCATATATATGACTAAATTTAAAGACATAAATATGGCTAGATAAAATGGCACAAATACGGCTGAATGGAAGGGTGCAGGTGAAAAATAACGCAAAATAGTCTTGATCGAATTAGTAGTAATACCAACAAAAAACAATATAACAAAAAATGGCTGCATGTTCAAAAGCAAATGTAAGCATCAGTCACTAATAAAGATATATTCTCACTATTTAATGATGTCACTAAAGAATGACTAACACTAATTATTTCACTATTAATGAAATTATTTAAGTAACAATCAGCTGAGTGACATGATGCAGAACTTTTTCTACGAGGACGTAAGGAGAGACTATCACTTAAAAAAATAACTGCGTTACATTGTGAAAATAGCGACCCACGTTCTTACGAAATGCATGAGCTATAGGGGCGGACGTAACACTGTTACGCCCATTTGCCGAGCCAAACTGCGTCAGGATGACTCACAAAGGGACAAGAAGTGCATCGCTATTTGAAACGAGTCTCGCTCATTTCTCTGAGTGAGGTTATTCACAACAACTGCAACCTAAATTCTCGGCAATGTTTGCTAAGAGAGAAAAGGAGCCCTGAATTATTCATCAATTTTCGAAGACCGCAAGCTTAATTCAGAGAAATACGTGAGACATTGTACGAATGGCGATGCAGTGCATACGTTTGTGTGGGTTATCCTGACTCACTTTGGCTCCGTAAAGAGGCATAACAGTAAAAGGCTCGCTGCTCTTACTGTAGGTAAGAAAGTGTGTAACTTTTTGGGCATTACGTATTACTTTGTAGAGGTAATAGATTTATTCATACTTCTGATAGTACAAGTGTAGACAAGATTTGTATGTAGGACATGCTATGTTGTATGTAGACTTGTATGTAGGACATGCTATGTTGTATGTAGACTTGTATGTAGGATCTTGTATGTAGGATATGCTATGTTGTATGTAGAGTTGTATGTAGGAGATGCTATGTTGTATGTAGAGTTGTATGAAGGATATGCTATGTTGTATGTAGACTTGTATGTAGGATGCGCTATGTTGTTTACGTACATGTTGTATGTGAGCATAAAAGTTTCATGTTTACCGTATGTTGCAGGTCGGATTAATTTGCCCGGGCATTTCAGGTTCTGACAACAACGTGACTTGCAGATCTGATTTCTGCTTATGAACGACATAAGCTATTTTGTTTCGCTTATTGAAATAATATACAGCGAATGTGTTCCAGATAATTTATTGTATTGTTATTATTGTTAGAGTCATTTCTGAAGACTTGCAAATTCATTAATATTTTCTTATTGCATGAATATATTGTTTCGCTTATGAATTAATAGAATTAATTACATTAATTCAATTAATTAAATAATTTAATTAATTGATTAATTTAATTCATTGATACATTAATTGTTCACTTGATACGAATGGCATTAAAGAAAAGTTTCCAGTTAAAACTGGCCAAAAAGTAAAAATGATTTGCCAATATTCTTATACATAGAATACTTATCATAAATATATATACATATAGTACTTATACTTAGGTAAAGAACGGTTTGGCAATATTCTTATAACCTCCTGTATATGAGGTAGTGTAACAGGACTCAGTTATATAACTTGTAAATGTGCATTATTGTATAATTTCACTGCATAATTTAAAACCAGCGTTACATGATGCTTGTAACGTTACATGCTAAGCTCTTTGTACCAAAGTAACGCTGCGTCACGCTGTACGAACATATGCTCTATCCTCTGAATTTGATTATCCATTCAATAGAACAAAGAAAAATAGATTTTGGTCATATTTTCAGCGGCCGACCATACGACGCCCATAAATTCCTTTTATTTACAGCTCAGAAATGCCCGGGGTCAAAAGTATGCTTAGTCATGCCGTGGCATGTGCTGCGTATGTGGCACGCATGTGTGGCATGTGCTGCGTATGTGGCACGCATGAGTGGCATGTGCTGCGTATGTGGCACGCATGTGTGGCATGTGCTGCGTATGTGGCACGCATGTGTGGCATGTGCTGCGTATGTGGCACGCATGTGTGGCATGTGCTGCGTATGTGGCACGCATGTGTGGCATGTGCTGCGT
>NW_025939852.1:83493-87340 GCF_000764305.2 Hyalella azteca | reverse complement strand
GCGTATGTGGCACTCATGTGTGGCATGTGCAGCGTATGTGGCACTCATGTGTGGCATGTGCAGCGTATGCGGCACTCATGTGTGGCATGTGGGATTAATATCATGACAAATGTGATGAGTAACATTGAGTATCTGTAATTAAGTTATACTTCAGAGGACTCTCGTTTTAAATACAGAGATGAATAATGTGAGCAATGAATGCGTAATATTCATATCGCCACAGGAGTCGCAGTCAGAATATTGCGATGAGTATTATAATAAATGTTATGAATAATAATGAATAAATCAAATAATAATGTGATGAATAACAATAAATAAATAAAATAATAATGTGATGAATAACAATGAATAAATAGAATAATAATGTGATGAATGACAATGAATAAATAAAATAATAATGTGATGAATGACAATGAATAAATGCAATAATAATGTGATGAATAACAATAAATAAATGCAATTATAATGTAATGAATAACAATGAATAAATGCAATAATAATGTGATGAATAACAATGAATAAATGCAATAATAATGTGATGAATAATAATGAAGATATAAATCAATAATGTGATGAACAACAATGAACAAATAAAATAATAATGTGATGAATAACAGTGAATACATAAAACAATAATGTGATGAATAACAATGAATAAATAAACAATAATGTGATGAATATCAATGAATAAATAAAACAATAAAGTGGTAAATAACAATGAATAAATAAATGTTAAATGAATAATGTAATGAATAACAATTAAGATATAAAATAATAATATGATGATTAACCATGAAGATATAAATAATAATGTGCTGAATAACACTAAATAAATAAAATAATAATGTGATGAACGATAATGAATAAATGCAATAATAATGTAATGAATAACAATGAAGATATAAAATAATAATGTAATGAATAACAATGACTAAATAAAAGAACAATGTGATGAATAACAATGAATAAATAAAAGAACAATGTGATGAATAACAATTAATAAATAAAACAATATTGTTATGAATAACAATGAATATATAAACAATATAACAATGAATAACTCACGCTCTTGAGGACACACCGCAGCTCGGACGCCCCAGCGATCCACCCCACGAGCCCCGTGAGGAAGAAGAGGAAGCCTACACCCACCGCGCTGTAGGTGAACACCTGGGGCATGACGGGCTAGTTACTCATCACTATACCTGGTCACTAATACCTGGGGCATGACGGGCTAGTTACTCATCACTATACCTGGTCACTAATACCTGGGGCATGACGGGCTAGTTACTCATCACTATACCTGGTCACTAATACCTGGGGCATGACGGGCTAGTTACTCATCACTATACCTGGTCACTAATACCTGGGGCATGACGGGCTAGTTACTCATCACTATACCTGGTCACTAATACCTGGGGCATGACGGGCTAGTTACTCATCACTATACCTGGTCACTAATACCTGGGGCATGACGGGCTAGTTACTCATCACTATACCTGGTCACTAATACCTGGGGCATGACGGGCTAGTTACTCATCACTATACCTGGTCACTAATACCTGGGGCATGACAGGCTAGTTACTCATCACTATACCTGGTCACAAATACCTGACAAATACCACTAATATTTACCAACAAAACAAAAAAATCGACAACAATAACATTCACTCACACAACAACATTCACTCACACAACTACATTTACTAACACAACAACAACATTCACTCACACAACAGCAACATTCACTCACACAATAACAACATTCACTCACACAACAACAACATTCACTCACACAACAGCAACATTCACTCACACAATAACATTCACCCACCAAATGCAACATTAACTGCTGTGTTAGTGCTGGTGTTAATGTTATTAAGCAGCACAGCGCACATTAAAATTCAAACACAAATTCAAAGTTCCTGTTCAGCAGTATTAATAAATAATTCAATAAAAATTATAATAGAATAAATGCAGGTAAATTTTGGCTTAACAATAAAATAAGTAAATCACAGATGAACTGAAACTGAAGATAATTAGAACTGTATTGTTATTTGTAACTGAATATAATTCGAATTTCGCTTCACGAATATCAGAATATCACAATAAAAATTATTTTATATGTAGTATATATAAATTATAGATATTATATACCGAATATTATATATTATACCTAATTATTAGGTATATAATACACATAAATTAGGTTTTTATTACAGAGCTTGTTGACATCACACGCCGGCTAGCTGATATAAATTGCACAAATTCTCAGTACACCCTGCTTATAATTATTACATTAAGATTATAATTATCATTGTCATTATTACCAATTATTTTATAATTAAAATAATTATAATCATCAATAATAAGCTCATCAAGCTATAAACGTATCGGCTTCACATTCATTGCTCTCGCGAGTTACGCGATACATCGTAGCAATCGTACGAACTTAGTTTCCTCTAAGCGTCTGTTCGTACGTAGTTTTATTCGTAACAAAATACGAATCAGAGCTTCCTCCCTGAAACTTTTCGTACTGATCTAATTAAGTCTATTGTACTTCTACTTTCGACTTCTTCTTCCTACTTTCTTCATCTTGTAGAAGCGAGTCAGATTTATTTTCATTTTTTACATCTTTTCGTACTTATAGCATCAGATTGAGCCAAGACTAATCTATTTTCTACTTATTTTCGTACTTGAGCATCTGATCGAACCAACACTAATCTATTTTCTACATCT
Source organism: Hyalella azteca (assembly GCF_000764305.2). Taxonomy (NCBI): domain Eukaryota; kingdom Metazoa; phylum Arthropoda; class Malacostraca; order Amphipoda; family Hyalellidae; genus Hyalella; species Hyalella azteca. The sequence goes on along the minus strand of NW_025939852.1, from coordinate 84,604 downwards.
TCTCGTACTTAATTGTAGCATCTAATCCAATCGAGACTAATCTATTTTCTACTTCTTTCCGTACTTGTAGCATCTGATCGAACCCAATCTACTTTCTACTTCTTTTCCTACGAAGCAACTGATCGAACGGTTACGTCAAGGCAGCTATCCCACAAAAACTGGTTTGGTTCAGAAACTGGCACATATGCTAGCAACTGGGAGTCCAAGTCTCGGTAACTAGTCCACGTCTCGGTAAGTTATTTTTGGTACTAGTTTATTCTTCAATATATGTACTAGCTCATGTCTCGGTATAGGTACTGGTACTAGTCCATGTCTCGGTAAGTTGGTTTTCGTACTAGTTTATTCTTCAATATATGTACTAGTCCATGTTTCAGTATAGGTACTAGTCCATGTCTTTTTATAGGTACTAGTCCATGTCTCGAGATATCTCGTAATGCAGGTCTGCCTGGTCTGACTGATGTTATGCAATGATAGACCATGTATTTATAATTCCTATCTCTGACCTGACTCAGCCGTGAAACAGTTTAGTACGATCTTCAAGGTTGAGCCACATTTTAATAAGGTAAAATATTTATTCCTAATATTTTATTGCGCCACTTGCTCGTTGTTAATGATTTTCATAATTCAATGGCAATAGTATTCCGGGAAACCAAATTTCCTGAAAATATAGATTATGTTATGTCGGGTGCATTATTAAGTGTATATATCATGTCGTGTATATTATTGAGTGCACATATCACGTCAGATATTTTATTGAGTGTATATCATGTCAGGTATTTTATTCACCGTATATATCATGTCGTGTATATTACTGAGAGTATATATCATGTCGGGTATATTAATGAATGCATATACAGGGTGAACCAGAATTAAGTAACCCTTTAAATTTGTTAATAAATAAAAAACTAAGAACGTTATGAAGTTGAAACTTGTTTTATTTAAAAGAAGAACATTTTTATGGTAATATTGTATCATAGTTACGTCATTATCCCGTATAGCTTGCTAAATTTGTGTTTAATTATCAAGCCTTAAATCTGTCTCTTATACACATCTAGATGTGTATAAGAGACAGACACAGTTATATAATTGCCGCAGTGCACCTTAAATAGCT